>NC_137960.1:45572685-45612685 GCF_963924665.1 Micromys minutus | reverse complement strand
CTTGTCCTGTCCCAGATTTTAGTGAAATTGCTTTAAATTTCTCTCCATTTAGTTTGACTATGTTTGACTATTAGCTTGCTGTATATTGCTTTGATTATGTTTAGTTATGTGTCTTGAACTCCTGATCTCTCTAATACTTTTAACATGAAAGCGTATTGGATCTTGTCACATGGTTTTTCAGCATCTAGTGATCAGATGATCATGGTTTTATTTTTTCTTTTTTTTCTTACAACTTGTTTATATGGTCAATTACATTGGTGGATTTTTATATATAAAACCATTCCTGAATCTCTCTGATGAAGCCTACTTGATTATAGTGAATGATGATTTTGGAGTTTTCCTGGATTTGGTTTTCAAGTATTTATTGAAATTTTCTTAGTTTGTTGAGTCTTTGTATGGTTTAGATATCAGGGTGACTTGGCTTCATAAATAAGCCTGGCAGTTTTTATGGTTTCAATTTTGTAGAATAATTTGAGGAGTATTCATATTAGCTTTTCTTTGAAAGTCTGGTAGAATTCTGCATGAAAACCACCTGACTCTAGGCTTTCTTTGGTTGGAAGAGTTTTGATGACTGCTTTTTTTTTTCTTACAGGTTTATAGGGCTATTTAAATAGTTTACCTAACATTGATTTGATGTTGGCAAATGATATCTGTCTAGAGAATTATCAATTTCATTAAGATTTCCCACTTGTGTGGAGTACAAGCTTTAAAATAAGGCCTAATGATTCTTTGAATGTCTTAGCGTCTGTTGTTATTTTTCCCTTTCCATTTCTGATTGTATTTGTATACTGTCTCTGCCTTTTCGTTAGTTTGGTTAAAGGTTTGCCTATCGTGTTCAATTATTCAAAGGACCTGCTCTTGGTTTCATTGATTCTTAGTAGCGTTTCCCTTGTTTCTAACTGATTGATTTCAGTTATTTTCTCCCTTTTACTCCTCTTCATGGTGCTTGCTTGGTTATTTTTCCCCCAGAGCTTTCAGGTGTGCTTTTAAATTGTTGGTATGTGAACTTTCTAATTTCTTTATAGTTCTATGAACTTTGCTCTTAGCACTGATTTCATTATGCCCCATAATTTTACATTGTTGTGCCTTCATTTTATTCTAATTCTAGAAAGTCTTTATTTATTTCTTTTCTGACACAGAGATAACTGAGTAGAGAGTTGTTCAATTTTCGTGAGTGTGTTGGTTTTCTGATGTTTCTGTTATTGTTGAAGTACTGCTTTAATCCATGCTGGTCTTATAAGAAAGACGCATTATTTCAATTTTCTTGTGTCTGTTGAGGCTTGCTTTGTGACCAACTATATAATCGATTTTGGAGAAAGGTCTATAAAGTGCTAAGAAGAAAGTATATTCTTTTGTGTTTGGGTGAAATATTCTGTAGATGTCTGTTAGTTTCATTATTTCTCTGTTAAGTTTTGGTCTCAGTGACCATTCAGTTAGTGAGAGTGAGATGTTGAAGTCTCCCCCTATAATTTTGTGTGATTCCACATGTGATTTAAGCTTTAGCAATGTTTCCTTTACAAATGTGGGTGCTCTTGTGTTTGGGGCATAAATGTTCAGAACTGAGATATCATCTTGGTAGATTATTTTTTTTTATCTTTGATGAGTATGAAGTATTCTTTTATGTCTCTTTTGATTAATTTTAGTTGAAAGTCTATTTTATTAGATATTAGAATGGCTACTTCTGCTTGTTTCTTGGGTCTCTTGTTTTGAAAACATTTTTCCAGCCCTTTACTCTGAGCTAATGTCTATTTTTATTGCTGAGGTGTATTTCTTTTATGCAGGAGAATGATGGGTCTTTTTACACATTCATTCTCTTAGCCTGTATCTTTTTATTAGGGAAATGAGTCCACTGATGTTGAGAGATATTAATGACCAATAATTGTTAGCTGCTGTTACTTTCACATTGGTGGTGTTTGTGTGTGTTTCCCTTGTTTTTGCAGTTATGAAATCACATTTTTTTCCTGCATGTAATTGTCTTCCTTGAGTTGGAGTTTTCCTTCTAGTATTTTCTGTAGGGTTGAGTTTGTAGATAGATATTTTTTAAATTTAGATTTGTCTTAAAATATCTTCTCTTCTCCATCTTTGGTGACTGAGAGTTTTGCTAGGTATAGTAGTCTAGGTTGGCATCTGTAGTTTTGTAGAGGTTGCTAGATATCTGTCCAGTCCCTTCTAGCTTTTACAGCCTCTGTTGAGAATTCAGGTATAATTCTGATAGGTCTGCATTTGTATTTTATCTGGCCTTCTTCTGTTGCCAATTTTAATATTTTTTTCTTTGTTCTTCAGATTCTCTTTTGATTATTATGTGACCAAAGGATTCACTTTTCTAGTTCCGTCTGATTTGTGCTCCACATACATTTTGTATGTTTATAGGTATCTCTTTCTTTAGGTTAGGAAGTTTTCTTCTATAATTTTGTTGAAAACATTTTCTCAGCATTGGAGATGGAAGTCTTCCCTTCCTATTTCTATTATTTTTAGTTTAGGTCTTTTTATGTTATCCCAGGTTTCCTGAATGTTTTGTGTCAAAAAATTTTTAGATTTAACATTTTCTTTGAATGATGTATCAATTTCTTCTACTGTATCTTCTACTTCTGAGATTGTCTCTTCTATCTCTTGTATTCTGTTGGTGATGTTTGCTTCTGTTGTTCTAGTTCTCTTCCCTAGATTCCCATACCCAGGATTGACTCAGTTTGTGTTTTCCTTATTGCTTTTATTTTCAGTTTCAGGTTTGCAGTTTTATTTATTTCCATCACCTGTTTGAAAGTCCAAATCTACTCTATCTTGGAACTGGCCTCCATCTTTAAAAAAAAAAAAAAAAGCCTGAGAGTTTGACCGAAAGCTTAACTCAAACTGCACCCAATTACCAGGAAGGACCCCACAGATTGTCCTTGGCTAGAGTTACTCCCTAGCTACTTTCTAGCAACATTTAATCAAAGATTAGTCTAATTGTTTCAGATGTACTTTCAGACCATTTGTGGTTGTATATGGTCTTGCTTCAGAGTACCCATCTGTTGGCTTACAATTAGATGCTTGCTAATATGTACAGCCCCCACTTGCTCCCATTTCCTATAAAACCTTGTGAGAGTTAGGGGCTGCTTCTCCAAGTTGTTCTGTGGGTTGGCTTTTCGTCAACCCAAAACTGAGTTTGGAATAAAGAGACCCTAATTGCATTGGTGTTGGCTTCCTGGTTGGTATTTTGGGCTCACAAACAAGGCACAATTGTATTTTCCTGTATTTCTTTAAGAAATTTATTTATTTCCTCTTTAAAGGCCTCTATCATATTTATAAGATTGGATTTAAGGTCATTCATTGTGCTTTGGTTATATTTGGATATCCAGAGTTATTGTAGTGGGGTAGCTGTGCTCTAAAGATGTCATATTGTCCTGGATTTTGTTGACTGTATTCTTTTGAAGCCCTTTAGCCACCTGGATTGCTTTGGTCCCTGGATGTTCCAGTTGTAGTATGTATTGATTGGAGGGTTAACTCTAATTGTTCTGATGTGGCAGGCCTCTGATGAAAGTGGGCAGAGAAATGGTGGGGGAATGATGGTGTGTATCTGGGAATGCTTCAGAGGACTCAGTAAGCAGGAAAGATGGTTAAGGTGAAGGAAAGCTAACCTGTATGGTTCAGGATGAAGGTGGGGAGAGAAGAATGAAAATCTACTAGGAATAGCAGACTGCTCAGGGCTGAGAAAATTGTCATTATTAAACTTTTAGTGTAGTTTCTTTCAATATATTTTCTGCATGTGGCACAAAAGTTGACAAAAGCATATTGTTATATAACTTAGTTTTTCCTATTTATCATGATAAAAAGAGCATTGTCGTCATTCGTAGCTATGTAATACATCACTATAATTCTTCAAATTTTATAACAGAAACTTATAACATATGGAAAGAGCAGAGACACTGGGAATCAACCCAGTTCAATGTGGTATTTGTATTTGTTGCCTGTACAGTCTTGAACATGTTACCAACACATCTGTCATTTGGAATATAAAAAGGTAAGAGAAACATTTTAATGAAAAGGACTAGAAGGGAGTCAGAATACTAAAGAGGATGCAGAAAGAGGCATGTTAGCACCTCCAAAGTCAAGAGCATTCAAGTCCATGCTCTTTCCTCTGCACGCAGCTATTAGAGCCCGGAGCCTTCCTAGTTTTCAGATCATCTGCTCTTAGCTGTTGTGGCTTATAATAAACACATAACAACTGGATTTTCATTTAACAAGCTCTGAAACCTTTTTTTTTGTTATTTTAAAATTATTTTGGTGTATGTGGGTATGCACAGACAGGTGCAGGACTCCCTTATGGTCCCAGGAGTCAGATCCCCTTGAGGTAACAAGCAGTTATGAGCCACGGGATGTGTACGCTGGAAAGGAACTCCAGTTCTCTGTGAAAATAAGTAATTAACCTAGTTAGCCATCTCCCTACCTTCTATGTTGTTTATTTTATATTCTCTCTCTCTTTCTCTCTGTGTGCGCACGTGTGTGCATATATGCCTTTGCTACATAGTTGGTACTCATCCTCCTCCATTTGACAGAACTCAGGTCATCAGGATTTAATGTAGCAGCCTTCACTTGCTGAGTGATCTTGCTGTGGGACAGGTGAGAACTAAACCCACCATATCTTTCTTGATTTAGCAATTCAGCTAGAGGGCTCAGCATTGCTGTCTTTGTCCTGTTGGAGCTGGGCCATTCATGTCAGCAAAGGTGACTGACAGACCATGAAATGCCACCGACTTTCACAAGTCACTTCTTTGTCTGAGCTATTTATTATTAAAATGGTTAGACTCTCATTCATGAGCTTTCTCTATCAGCAGCTTTACATTGACTTTTCTCATACAGCAACACTTCTTCCAAGGAGAAAAAGAGCGAAATGGTCCCTAGTAGCTCCAACTTCATGTCTTACCAGTTTAAAGCCCAGAGGAATATCAAAGTGTCCCTTGCACATCTACTATAACTACTTTAGGTCTTCATGTGATTAGGTGGAAATCACATGTTTTAACAAAAGTGGTATTATAAACTCATATGCATGTACAAATATGCATCTACACATATACAGACACTCAGAAATGAAGACAAACACACACATACACAGAGGAGGAGAGGAAGAATGCAAGAGATGGGGAGAAGGAGGGAAGATGGAGGGAAAGGGAGAAAGGGAAGAAGAGAGGAAGGGAGGCAGGGAGGAAGGGGAGGGAAGAATGGAGAGAGGGAGGGGGAGGGAAGGAGGGTGGGACTGCTTTCTAAAAGAGTGAGTGGGTTCAGAACTTACACTCCTTTTCTGTGGAGGCACAGATCACCAGTTCAGGAGATGACTAAGGGGACTGAATATTCATGGTAAACAACCCAGGAAGAGGCTTCTTTGTTCCCAGAGTAGCCAAAGAATGCTGGGTTGTTGTCCAGACATCCCTGTTCAAGTAGATTAAGAGAAATCACCATATATCAGATTCTGATAGTCTTCCTCTACAGCAAAGGGAATTGTAAAAAACCAAGATTTATGAGTAGAAAATGGGTTAAACCTGGTGACAATCTGCTCAGACCTCACTGCTTGTGCCTGGTACTCAGGAAGTGTAACTACGGTTTATTCCAGGGCTGGATTTAGATTTGCACCAAATTCAATCCAATAGTCCAATAATTACATCATCCAAATTATATAATTATTGGAATTTTGAGAAAGACTCAGATTTGTAAATTTAAACATTTATTCTGTAGTGTAATTAAAGCAACGAGGTTAATGCCACAATTAAGACAAAACAAAATAAAGAAGCCAGAAATTTGAGAAAGAGCAAGGGAGAGGGGCTGGAGGGAGGAAAAAGAGGAAATGATGTAACTATAATTTAATAAAACAAAACAATGGTGCTAAAAAGTGAGATAAAAAAGAGACTCCCTGCCATGTGGCAGTGTTTTCAGAACTCTGGTTTCCAGGTGGCTAAGATGAAAGCCAAATATCTCCTAAGTTTGTTCATGTTAATATACAGCCAACCTCATTTAAGAGCCTCATTATTCAAGAGTGCCATCTTAGCATAGGAAAATACCACTGTAATGAGAGATTGTGTTGTTCGCCATTTCAGTGTACTAGACTGACTTACATACAGGGCTAAATGAAGACAACCAGCTCTCCTGCTTGGGAAATACCAGATTGTTCTATGTTTATAAAATAGTCTCATTTCTGATTGCTTCTCCTCAGGTTACTCAGGTATCATCAAGCACACAGCACAAGGTGCGTAGTGAGTCAGATATCACAGTGTGCCAACACATAGGCTACAGAGTTCAAATGCCTCCTCTAAATGTTCTAGGAAAATGAAGCCAAATCCTGCTTTTTTTTTTTTTTTGCACGATCTCTTGTCTTTCACACCCAGGAACACTGAATCTTACATGTGGCATGCCAACTTCCATCACCTTTGGTAAAATTTCTGTTGTTTATTACCTTCAAGATAAAGTGAGAATCCAAGAATTATAAATGCAGTTCTATATATTTTCAGTAATAATTTGAAGGCAGTACATTAGGGAATAATTTAGACTGACACCATGAATAATTCCAAGCTTTTGAGTTACAAAGGTAGCAGGTCTAACCCAGGTTTTCCCATGCTGAAGTTCACTTTCATATACTGTGAAGTTCAAGCAGAACATAATAAGATGTATCTGTGTGTGTCCATGGAAACATGGAATAATGGCATTTACATAGCCTACGGGACACATAAGATCTTCTTGTACGTTCCTTTAAACGCACTCCTTTGAATAATCAATAAACAGCTTAGTCAAAGTGGAAAGTCCCCCAGAAGCAGTAAAAGCTCTTGAAGTTATCAGCAGATTAAGATACTAATTTTAGTGGTCTTCACTGGGTTCTGCCAAAACTCTCCACAATAATATTCAACCCAGATGGGAGCCAACCATCAAATCTACCAAGCTAAAACATGTTTAGAAACCTTAAAATGTTAAGGTTTAAAGTTAGAAGGAGTACTGATACTTAAAAGTAGAGTGGTAAATTAGTCCAGGCGTCTATTTTAGAAAGTGTCCTGAGAAAGATGGATTTGAGGTAAACTTTGGAGCAGAGAAGCTAGTTAATAAAATTTTTCTTTTTCCGGTCTATGAGGGAAGTAATAACTGACTTAGTAAGATATAGTAGTAGAGATGGGAGATGGGAATGGAAATCAAGAAGCAGGTACAAGTCGGTCTGATAATTTTCACCAAAGTGTCGTGCTGTAGTGGATGATCAGACAGGCTAGACTCCAACTTCAGTACATAGAGGAGTATAGGCCACCTCCTGTTGGGCATGGCCTCTTGGAGAGGCAGAATGTTGGAAGTTTGACTGCATTTTTCCCCACACTACCACCTATGGTGGGTGCTGGGCTGTAGGGAAGCACTGAGACACTGCCCCCTGGGTGGGAAAGTGCAGTCTGAGATGTAAGAAAGCCAAAGGTAGTTCAGGGGTCGCTGAGCCTGGCTGTGGGGTTCTCTGAGCCTTGGACATCCAGGTACCACTGGGAATGGAGGAAGAGCAGATAATGGGGTCAGCAGTCAGCAGGCTAGAGACAGTGTCCAGCCTGGGGCAAGAGGGGACAGGGGAAGGGGAGCTTTGGATTGTCCCAGCTGCTGATTGTCCTTAGTTTGACAGATGCAGGCTTGGTAGTGGTTGTAGCTGGGAGACCAGAGAGGCCTTTCACAAGAGATTAGGATGTGGCTCTGTATGTGAACACCTTCTTCATGACTCTCCATGGCAGATCTTGATGAAAAGAGACAGTCCATGGTTCTAGACAGTTTTTTTTTTTTTTTTTTTTGTCATGGCAGAATTTGGATGCATAAAACCATTACTCAGAGTGAGCCTGACATTAAATAATTTTAGCAGGGAGGTATATCTGGGAATGGAAGATTATTGGCTAAGGCCCCTGGGCCTCTAGATATCTCATTAGCATGGGAACTCTGTCTTGAGTCTACATGACAATAGGACACGTTTCTTCTATGTGGGAAGCATGGCACATGATCCAAGTCAGAAGTCTGGTAGTGAGCTGGAAGTTGCCTAAGCCTCAGGTGTGTGCTTATCAAATCTCTGAGTCTTGACCTACTCTATCTTACCAAACTTCCTGGCATGGTTTTATATCCTACAAAGGAGAATTATACAATTTCTATGAGATTCAGTCTCCTGAATGATGTAGCAATGGGACCTACCACAGTAATAATCGTGAGATTACACTCTAATGGAAGGGACAGATTTAGAGCAGTGTGTGCACTATTACTGCAGCCAAGTGAGTCTGAGTGACAGGCAGTCTCCCACTTGTGACTTGGTTCATGGTATAGCAATCACTTGAGGGAGAAAATAGAGAAGAGCCTGGATTGGGAGGAAAATACCTCATTTTAGTTTTATATGCACAAGCTTGGTTTCTTCAGATTGCATTTCAGATCATGAAGCTTTGTAGACACTAATCTGTACAGACCCAGAACTCAGAGGTAGCTTTTCAGGAGCAAATGCAGAGCTGGGGATAGTCAGTATTTCTATGTCAGACCACTAGACTCCATAGATGATTAATTATGAAGTATGCTCTCTTAAAGACATGTAATCTCAGCATTCACAAGGCTGAGAGTTCAAGGCCAGCTGAAGGCACACAGTAAATTATGGGCAAACATGGTTCACATAGTGAGAACGTATCCATGGATAGAGATGGGGGAAGGAGGAGGGGCAAAGGAAGAAGTGAGGAGAAAGGAATAAGAAGAGGGGAGAATTAAGCCGTTGGGAGAAAGATGGAGATGGACAGGAAAATTAAAAGGAGGACAGAATGAAAAGAAAGACCTAGGCAAATCAGCAATTAAATTAGGGTAGGAAAAGCTAGTAGTGTGACCAAGTTAGGATTAGTGGAGACTGGAGCCTTTGCTTGTGTTAAATTGGAGAAATCTGATAACTGTTAGTGCATTTAGACCATATTTCTCAGGAGGGGGATTTAAAAAAACTAAGTGTGGCTCTGTAAACAGAAGTGTCCAATGGAAACGAAGGTTCCATTTGAGAGAAAGTTCTGTAGGTCAGCTGAAATATCTAGGTCAGTACTAGTTTGTTTTCTGTATTCCAGTTCTTTCCTTACCTTTCTGATATATAAAGGGACAAAAGTTCTAGTATGGTGTTTTTGAGAGTAGCAGTGGAAGCAATCACAGTGCTTTATAGTTAAACCGTGACTTTTACAAATATAATACTTTCTGTTTATTTTCAGTGTTCAAGGTCATGTTAGCCTCATTTACTGCAGAAGCATTTTGTTCCAAGCCTGTAAACATCCAGCCGTCTACAGTGATGCATGGCTTCTTTATGTTGTTTATGAAAAAGCTTCCAATTCTTTTGAATGCCCTGTGCCGTCACAGATCAAAAAGACAGAACCAAAACCAAACCTTCCAACCAATCAAATACGGCAAAAACTTTTCTTCAATGGCTGAATTCCTGGCTTCCCTCTTTTGTTTAGGACTGTACACTTTTGAGCTACTTGGGAACTCAGAACAAATAACCAGTTTACATCATGTCTATTTTATGTGACACGTGGATCACTCAGGGGCACAAACAGTTTGAATATTTAACTGAAGAACAAAAGTGGTCCCATCTTGTCTCAGTGGTGAAATGGCACATGCTGCATTGCTTATGGGATGGAACACATTCCTTTTGGTGAACCCTACAGGGTTGTAGCCTTGTGATACCTACGGTGAAATGCTTCATTTGTTTTTCATATTAATGTGAACACCACGGAAAGTACTTACTTGTAACTTCAGTGAAGACATGATTTTAGTAGTACCACCCCGAGCACAAGCTGATAACCAAGTTCTTCCATTTTCACTTTTTTGGATGAGAATAAGCCAGCCATACAACAAGAACCATACAACAGGAGGAAACTGGCTATAGGAAGGATCCTTTTGTAATATATGAGAAGTTTTCCTTTGTGATTCCTTGTGAATCAGGTTTCTCCTGATTGTTTACATTTTTGGTGTGGGATATAAACAAACAAACATGAAATTGTCAGAAGTATCTTCTGTGAGCCACTAGCACAGACTTCATTTGTCACCTCCGAGAGACTAATGCTGCTATTTACATATAATTAGTAAGGATTTGGCTCCTGTGATTTCACTACAATGATGTTGTGGTTTTGCACAGTGTGGAGACTGAGCCTATAACAAAAGATCCATGTTAAAAGCAGCTCTGGCTTGTGGAATAGCTGAGGATTTCTGGTGTTAGGAAAAAAATATGGATTCACAGATACCTATTTTTTATTTACTTTCTTTTAAAGTTATAAACCTATTTAAAAGACTACATGTTAAAATAGCCTCTTATATGTCAGAGTACAGATCCTATGTATTTTAAATTTTACTTTATTAATTTTTGTTTTATAGAAAAATTTGTTATTTGGTTGTAGTTGATGTGGTCGGGGTTGTGCAAATACTTGTAGATGTGGGGTTGTTATTAATGTGGTTGGTGTTGTACAAATGCTTGTTGATGTGGGGTTCTTGTTGATATGGTTGGTGTTGTGCAAATGCTTGTTGATGTGGGGTTCTTGTTGATGTGGTTGGTGTTGTGCAAATGCTTGTTGATGTGGGGTTCTTGTTGATGTGGTTGAGGTTGTTCAAATATCCATTCATGGGTTGTGCACATACTCATGTGTTTGGAGGCCAGAGGTTAACACTGGTTGTTTTTCATCAATTGCACCTCTAAATTTACTTTTTGAGTCAGGGTCTCTCACTTGCTGGTAGAGTTTTACCTTTTGAGTGAGGTGAGGATTACAATAAGGCAAGGTAATTCCTGAGATCAGATGCTTTAAGAAACAAAGGATTCCTTTTACAAGATAAGAGATCCCCCCCTTTGTTAAAGTGAACCTGATGCTCATCTGCCTGGCCAGGTATAACTTCCTTCATCCAAGCTCCCTTAGTGCTTCGACACTTGAGCTTTAACATAGGTTCTGGGGACCTGAACTCAGGACTTCATGTTTGCACGTTAGACATTTTACCCACTGAGCCATCTCTCTACAGACCAAAGTGTTTATTTAATGTTTAATAATATTATAGTAAAATCAAGTAAAAGAACCACTTACCTATTCACATAGATAGGAGAAAATTGTTAAGAATTAAATGTTTACTTTCAGTTCATTTTGCAGACAAAAGGAGTAAAATACAATTTTCTTCAAAGGAAGTAATAAACTTGTTACATTCTTCTTGTATACACAGACAGAATTAGCTTATTAGCCAAACTACAATTTAATGCCTTAAAAGTGATTAAGACTTAAAAATGTTTTTTAAGCAAATCATGTAACTAAAGCTTTGTCTGTATGTTGAGGAAACAGAAAATTGCTAAGAATTACTCATCAACAGGTAGCTTGACCAAGTTCTTTTTCCTGGGAATAGTGTCCACTACTGATCTATTAATTCTAGAGCCTAGTCATCTTATCAGCCATTATCGGATATTTTTATAGCCCAATATTCTTTCAATGGAGATCCTTCTGGAAGCTGTCACTTACACCCCAGGTGAACAGAAATCTTGTTTCTTGAATTACCAGGAACAGTAGAAGAGACACATGGAAAAGGCATGCAGTTGACAATGCTTTTGGCTCAGATGAGACTCATCACAACATTAAATGGCAACCATGTATCCCAGGTGAGTTCATCAGTCATGCTGTATTCAAAACCACTGGAAGCAATGAGACTGAAAAACAATAAAAACAAAACCAAAGCTAAGCATTTATTCTACTTCTTGTTAAACTTAAAGTAGCTTTGCTGGTCACACTAAGGAAACCTTTGCAGATATATTGTGCAAACACATTTTATTTACTCAGTTCTAAAGCAAAACTGCAGGTGAGAGTGTCTACCTTCTGTTCCCAGCTGACAAGCCTTACAGATGAATGCCCATCCATCTTCACTGCTCTGGTGTCTCTGCTCTCACAGGGTGGACTCCTACAATGGGAAAACTTGGGACAAGGGACACAGTACAGAACACTAGTATTGGTTCTTGTGACCACTCAGTGGCTTCATCACAGACCCTTGAGTCCACACAGCCATCTTTACTGCCCTTCTCTGTAGTCTTTTGGGATCAGCACAACTAAGCAGAGGACCAGTTTAGATCTGTAGTCCTTTGTATTCACTACAAACGGGGTGAGAACTCCGCTTTGTGAGTGGAAGCCTAGGCTGGCCATAAACAAAGAAAGCAGTTCCTTTTGTTTGTATCAGTCTGAGGAACCTCTTAACAGAGTTGTGAGCTCTCAGCTTCAGCCTGGATGTACTTGCTGTGAACGTCAACAGGAGCAAGGCGCCAGCGCAAGATTCTCCTTCTCCTTGTATCGAGGTGGAAGGTTCTCTCTCTCACTCTTCCTCTTTCTTGCTAGTTCTTGTGGTCAAGCCTCTTTCCTTCTTCCCTTCTTTCCTTTTCCTTTCCTTGTTTTTGTTTGTTCTCGGTCAAGGTCTTGCTATTTAACATTTTTGGCCTCAAAAGTGTGACCTTTCGGTTCCAGACTCTGGAACATGTCCCTCCACATGTGGCTCTAGCTCACCAGAGAAGTCTGGAAAACTATTTAGCCTTCTGCTCATTGGCTGCCCTCTATGAATCAGCATGCACGCCTGCTGGTATGAATTCTGCTCTGCAGCAGGAAAGCAAACAGTTTATGACAAAGGATGCTTTGTGGCTTGTGTATATTGTAACTTTTGTGATACTTGATACAAAGGGACAAACATAATATCCTTCGCCAGTTTTTTCCTTAAATATATTATTTCTCAACAACAGTATTTGAGAAGGAACACTGCCATGTACACCTATATTAATGACTAACTAGGAAATATATATACACATATATATGCATATGTACATATGTATATGTACATATGCATGTAAAATTGTACAACACATGTGTGTGATATGTATATATGTAAGTATGCATGCATGTATATTTGTATGCAGCATAGGGCAATAGCTAGGAATATATCAATATACTCAGTCTGTGAAAACAGGTAAACATATGCATCTTCATTAAGAGCAGTCAAAACTCCCACTGATTTAAAAACGTGAGTTTAATCATTCATGTAAAGTTTGTTAACAATGGCCATGATCTCCTACGTGCTGCCAGCTCTATCATCATGCACAACACTAGTTGCTATTGTGTGCATCATGTTAACGGTACCACTGTCTCCTCTAACCATATGTCAAAGGCTTTTCTTATTTCCACATTTTAATCAATAGGAGCATTTAGTAGTTAGGTTTACTCTCTTAAGCCCATTTTAAGTAGCAATAAAAATAACATGCAATAATTATTACTTATTTATATAATAAATTTACAATATTTTCGTTGATTGAGACCACCCATGGATGCACACATTGTGACCTGAATTGATCTGAATTATTATAATAACTTTTCAGGTAATAAAATAGGTCTGATACAATTTTTTTCATACTAGTTCTAGGGTTAGGCATTTTAAAGAGCTGTTCAAAAACAAGAAAAAAATTATGAATGGATAAAAAAGAAATATTTACCAGATCCCTCCCTTCCCTGGGATAGCTGGGCTTTAGAAGATGTTTCAGGTCTCACTTACTGGTTATTGCTTAATAAGGATCACTGATAAATTTGGGTGGTAATTTCACCCCAGGGTATAGTCTCATCAACTGTCACTGGTTTAACAGAATGGAACTGGCTGCAGTCAATAAAGCCAGCACACACCCTCAAGGTCCTAACTAAAATGCTGTTATTGATTTTGGAGGTGGCTCATCTTTCTACAGTTCGATATCCTTAACTAGTATTCCGGTCTCATATCTTTAGGTAACACATTCTTCCTTGGATATTTTCCTTGGGGTGTGAAGAGAGTCTGTCCACATTATAGTTTAATAGGCTGTGCTGGTTCAATCCTTAAACAATTACATTTAAAGAGCAATATCTCATCTGCTTGTTGGGGTGTGCTCTGGAATGCTATTTGATTTCTTCTCTTTAATTCTCATTCAGCATGGCCAAGTGATATCATGCTCTCTTCCTGTTAAGTTGATGGTACTCCCTCCATTCAATGGACTTCTCTTTTTCTTTTGAACAGGGGCAGGATTTGTGATCTGTGGTACAAGTGGAATCTCAGAGGACAGAAATTTGTGGTTTGTGGTTTCTTCTGTAACCTTGTCCCTGTGGCAGAAGCTCCCTTGGAATCGGTGCAGTGACTTTCTTTTCTTTCTTCAGTGGGCTACTCATATTTCGCTGTGAGTTTCTTTCTTGGTATAGACATGAGCCCCTCTATCTATCTCTCACACCACTGCTCGAGTTTGGTACTGTCCTACACATTGCCAGTGTTTCGTTCCCATAGGCCTGTTGCAGCAGATGTGAGATGAATTGCACTCAGAGATATGTGACTCGGCCATCCTTCCTACCTTCTGATTTTCAGCATTTCACACTCAAATGCTTCTTTCCAAATACTTCTAAGTACTCCCATTTGCACCTATTAACTTTTTCTACAAATAGTTTGAAAACTTTCCTGCTCTCAAACACTTTCAAGGGCAGTTTCTTCATTTTTTGTCAAACTCATCTAGAGGTCTGCATAGCCTGTGTCTTTTACACTGAAATAAGTTAAAAATAAATAAATTTTCAAAACGTTAAAATATTTTTGGAATAAAATTGATAACGATCCAAGTCAATGAGTTGTCTGCAGTGATCGATGGTTTTCTCCTCTGCTCAGATGCATTCTTACAGTGTCTTCCTAAGACTGGAGATTGAAATTGAGTTGGCAGTGTTTCTCTTCTGATCTTCCTGTGTGGTGCCCAGGCTTCTCTAGAAGCTTATTTTCATGAAGCATGACTAAAGCCAGAGTCTTATTTTAATCTTTCTTTATCTCTATGTAATTAATATTAAACTTTAAAGGAATATCTATTATGTTATATTAAAATTATTGTTATGATTCTTGATTCCTTACTAGATGACTTCTTTTATATTTGAAATCAGCTTTTTTTATATTACCACATTTACTGCATTTTTATTTTGCTTTTATTATGTGTGTGTGTGTTATAAAGGTATGCATGCAATTGCAAGTATATGCGTATATGTGTGTGTGGAGGATGCACATATACACTATGGGACAACCTCAGTGGTCAAGCTCAACAAAGTCGTCCACTTCCTTTGACATAGGTTATGCCACTGGCTTGGACCTTACCAGTTAGGCTAGATTGCTTAGTTTATATTCCCAGAACTACAGGAGCCTACCCTTTACATATGCTTCTATCTCATATACATTGTATTAAAGGAATCAATAAATTTGTTTGTACATGTTACTATACCATTGTGACTTATGGACTATACTTTGTCTCTACCTCCCCAGAGCTGTGGTTGTATCTGCTTGGGACCATAGCCAACATTTTATGTGGACACTGGGTATTAAATTTAGGTCCTCATGCCTAAGATACAACCGCCTCACTGATTAAGATCTCTCTTCCCATTCCTCCTTCTTGTCTTTCTTCCATATAGAAGTATAGAGCATCTATGCTGAAGTTAAATACACAAAATGTCATCCAACAGGCAAAGGTGAGTGATGATGAAAGCTTCATTGTGTTTGTATTTACAACAGTAACAAGCCTGCTTTCAGTGTTTGTACGAAGGAACAAATATATTTGTTTCCAAGCACATTATCCCATTGCTTCGTATATACCAAGGACAAAAGACCATAGTTTTAGAAAACCTATTAAAAATAAATAAATAAAAGGAAAAAAAAAAAGCATTCCCTTCATGGCTAATGTCTGGGAGACATTCTCTAGTGGGTTTCTGAGGCTTCCTGATGTCTGACGTGTTACTTTCCCTAATGTATTTGTTTTCTGTATTCTTTCTTCTCTGTGCAGACCTTGATACTTTTGCTAACACATTTCTTTCTGAAGAAAGAACTCAGCTCACCAAATTTTTAGGGTATAAAGAAAGGCCATGAGTACAGTCTTCACCATTTAGAATTTTATGATCTTAGAACCATTAATGAGAATTTCTGATCTAGCTTCTAGCTCATTCTGGAGCTACTGTCACAGAAAACTCTTGCTACTTTCTTGATGCTTGTGGTTTCCGTGATCTGAGAATATATCACGTCCAGAGTATGCCTGGCAAAGTTAAAATGGAAGATATATGGTCGCAATATGTTCCAAGCTCAGAGACCTGTATCGTGAGTCATCAAGTATTTTTTATTTTGAGTGTACAATGACTGGCCTCAAACCCTCCTTTACCTACAGCTTAGAGTACTTTTCTACGTTTTTCCTGAGGATAGATAATTTCTCCTAATTAGAGGGCCAAGGTCAGCATTTATGCAACATTTGAAGTCTTGTGGGACTAAAGAGGGTTTATTGAACAGAGCTATTGTCTTCTAAATGCTTTATCACTATGAATCATCGTCACTTGTCTGAGAAAGCAAAAGAGAGCGAAGAGTTGACACACTTCAATTAATAGACACATGGACATGTACTGTGTCAGGGACATTCTCTGGCTGCTTCTTTCTTTGTCTTCTAGAGAAGTTTTATGCACTGATCCGAGAGCTAAGAGCCAGTTATACCGTGACATTCTAATAGAACTTACAATATCCGGTTTTCAATAAAATTTTCTTCCCTTCCTCCTTCCTTCTTTCCTTTCTAATTTACATAGTTTTTTTAAGTTGGCTGTGCCTTTGATATATAGCTAAGCATGACCTTGAGAAATAGATTCTTTTGCTTCCACCTCTCATCCATGTATATGCTTACTGACACATACACCACCCTCAGCTTGGAGAGTCTAGTTTCTGTCTTAGTCCAGGTTTCTATTCCTGTACAAAACATCCTGACCAAGAAGCAAGTTCGGGAGGAAAGGGTTTATTCAGCTTACACTGTCCACATTGCTGTTTATCAGCAAAGGAATCCAGGACTGAAACTCAAGCAGGACAGGAAGCAGGAGCTGATGCAGAGGCCATGGGAGGATGTTACTTACTGGCTTGCTTCCCTGGCTTGCTCAATTTGCTTTCTTACAGAATCCAAAAATACCAGCCCAGGAATAGTACCACCCACAATGGCCCCTCCCACCCTTGATCACTATTTGAGAAAGTGCCTTACAGCTGGATCTCATGGAGGCATTACCTCAAGGGAGGCTCCTTTCTCTGTGATAACTCCAGTATGCGCCAAGTTGACACACAAAAACAGCCAGTACTGTATCATTCAGTATTTCTAGAGTCACACAACTTATGGGTAGTCTTTATATAGTAAGGGGATTTGTTGGTGACCTACAGTCTGTAGTTCAACTCCCCAATAATGATCAGCAGCAGCTGTGAATGGAAGTCTACAGATCTAGCAGTTGCTTAGTCCCACAAGTCAAGCAGGTGAAGAGAGAGCGTCTTCCTTCTTTCAATGTCCTTATGTAGGTCTCTGTTAGAAGGTGTGTCCCAGATTAAAGGTGTGTACCACCATGCCTAGATCTGGGACTTGCTTTGTCCCAGATGACGTTGAACTCAGAGATTTCCTTGCCTTAGTGTCCTGGGATTCATAGCCACTATGCCTCAAGATCTCCATGCCAAGATCCAGGTCAGAAACTTATATCTCCCAGTCTCAAGATCAGGATCACAGGTGAGCCTTTCAATTCTGGATTGTGGTTCACTCTCCAAATATAGTAAAGTTGCCAACTAGGAATAGCCATTACAATCCAACCCTTGTCAACTTGACAGAAATAATATCTCATGTCCACATGAAACAATAGCAAGAACATGAATACACCAAACATGATATAACTATTCTCTGTACAATCACAAACACATTTATAAATTACAATGGGGCAATGTCCCTTTAGAACATTCTTTTAGTATGTGAACTTAAATACCAATTGATGTTACAAATGTGTTCATAACAAAGTCAATCAGAAGCATTCATATTACTTTATAATCCTCGTTTCTGCAACTGGTTACATGACCTTAGCTGGTATTTGTAACTACCTCCCTCTACTACCCATTCTGTATTTCTTTTACCCTCTGCAAGCACCTCAGCATGTCTTGGCTCTTTTCCTGGAGGAGTGACCCACACCTTCATTCCTGATGGTTCTGTGTTCTTTGTCATCCTCCTTGGATCAGGCTGTTGTAGTTTCCCATTGACTTTAATCACAGGGCATGGTAGTACTAAGAGATACCCTAAATAATCTCCTGCACTCCAGACATAATCCTTCTTACCTCCATTGTGGAGAGGCAATCCAATTTCTCCATGATAATCTGGATCTACGCCCCCCCCCCCCCCCCCGCAGCACTGTTTTTCCTTTCTTAGCCTGTTGGTTTAAGGCCAATTAGAAGCCCCAAATGAACAGTGTGTCAGTGTGTGTGTGGAACTTAGGGTGGGAGTCTGAGGTTCCAGTTCAGTGGAATGTTTGTTGTGGTTCCTGGTAGGAGCACTCCCCCTCTGGAACCAAAACTTCTAGGCTATCAGAACTTAGAGTTGTGGGGACAGGAAGCAAACATTTTCCTAGAGGGTCACTAGGAGTGATAGTGAGTGGAACTATTTATTCCCTTCTCCACCCCTTGATTCCTGGACCCACAGATCCTGGCTATGGGAGAAACTGTACCATATATTGGATGCTGATTCAAAGCATATACTGCCTTCTGAAGAACTCTGCCCCGGCCCTCCATGCTGCTGCCACCTAATTGCAGTTGGCACTGCAACTGCATCTTCAAAAGGCCATTCTGTCTTTTCATCAGACCAGCTGCTTCAGGATGATGAGGAATATGGTAAGATCAGTGGACTCCGTGATCGTGGGCCCGCTGTCACACTTCTCTGTCTGTGAATGAGTTCCTTGGTCAGAAGCAATACTGTGTGGAATGCCATGACAATGAATAATGGATTCTGTAAGTCCACAGATAGTGGTTTTGGCAGAAGTATTACATTCAGGAAAGGCAAATCCAGAACCAGAATACGTTTCTACTCTATTAAGAACAAAACATTGCATTTTCTATTGAGGAAGTTGTCCAATGTAGTCAACCTGCTGCTGGTCACCTCGAGTAATGGTGCCAGAGCTGTGGCTCAGTGTTGGTCTCTGCTGTTACCAGATCTGGCAATCAGCAGCAGCTGTAGCCAGGTGTGGAAGTCCATGTTGTTGAGCCCAAGCATAACCTTCATATCGGCCACCATGGCCCCTTTGTTCATGTGCTCATTGAGCAGTGACAGGGATGGCTGGGGGAAGAGGCTGGCTGCCCACAGAATGGGACATCTTATCTATTTCATTACTCTTCCTCAGCTGAAGTCACCTTTTGGTGAGTATTTACATGGGACACAGATATCTTCACATCTTTTGTTCATTTGGAGAGATCTATCCACATTCTTTTTCCCCAAATGTCTTTCTCAGCAATTTTCTAATCCTGATCTTTCCAAGTCCCTGACCATCCAGCCAATCCATTGACCACAACTCATGAGTCAGTGAACGATTGTACATCTGGCCATTTCTTCTTCCAAACAAACTGTAATACCATATTACTTCCCAAAGTTTTGTCCTTCATCAAGATTTTCCTTTACCTGAATCTTTCAGGGTTGTCCTGGAATAATTGTCTATAGATAGCGGTAGAGCTTTGTTCCAAAATCCCAAAAAGTCTCTTTTGTGACTCACCTTCAGGGGCTTGCAAGAGGCTCCAAACAGCATCTCTATCTGCCACCGATATCTCAAGTACCATCGGGTCTGCTGGATCCTATATGGTCTAAGGGGTAGAGCAGCCTGCACAGCAGCCTGGACTTCGTAAAGAGCCTTCTCCTGTTCTAGACCTCACACAAAGCTAGAAGCTTAAATCACTTGGTAAATGGGCACGAGTAACGCACCCAAGTGAGAAATGTACTGTCTCCAGAATCTAAATAGACCAACTACATGTTGTGTTTCTTTCTTGGTTGTGGGGGGGTCCAGGTGCAATAACTTATTTTTCACCTCAGAAGAAATATTTCTGCTCTCCCCACACCACTGGACTCCTAGTAATTTTGCTGATGCAGATGGTCATTGAATTTTGTTTGGATTTATTTACTATCCTCTGATATGCTTCTATTACCAAGGAATACAATGTGGTTGCTACTTCTTGCTCACTTGGTCCAATCAGCATAATGTCATAAATATAGAGCACCAATGTGATATTTTGTGGAAGAGACCAATGATCAAGATCCCTTCGAACTAAGTTATGACACAGGGCAGGAGAGTTAATATATCCTTGAGGCAAAACTGTAAAGGTCTTGCCAATTGAAAGCAAATTGCTTCTGGTGGTCCTTATGGACAGGTGGTGAGAAGAAGGCATTTGCTAGATTAATAACTGCATACAAGGAACCAGGAGATGTGTTAATTCAAGTAACAAAACTACATCCGGTACAGCAGCTGCAATGGGAGTTAGTTTTCAATAGTCAACTGTTATTCTTCATGTCTTCTGAAGTGGCCAGATAGAAGAGTTAATGGGAGATGTGGTGGGAATCACCACTTCTGCATATTTCAAGTCCTTGATAGTGGCAGTAATTTCTGCAATTTCTCCAGGCATATGGTACTGTTTTTGATTCATTATTTTCTTTGGTGGATACTATTCTAAAGGCTTCTATTTTGCTTTTCCAACCACAATAGCCCTACCTCCACAAATCAGTGAACCAATGTGAGAATTCTATCAATTTCTAAGTATACTTATCCCAATTATACATTCAGAAACTGGGAAATGAACAGAGGATATGTTCAGGGACCTACTGTTACTCGGACATCAGTGAAAACTCCATTAATCACCTGTCCTCCATAAGCCCCTACTTTAACTGGAGGGCCCCAATGTTTCTTAGGATCTTCTGGGATCAGCATCAATTCAGAACCAGCATCCAATAGACTCTGAAAAATCTGGTTATTTCCTTTTCCACAGTGCACAGTTACCTTTGTAAAAGGCCTTAGGTCCCTCTGGGGTAGAACTGGAGAAATGCTAACAGCAAAACTTTTAGGTGTCTTATTCTTCCTCAGAGGAACCTGGCCACCTTTCTTTCGTTCTGGGTCTAGGTCATCTGGGACAATTTCTTTAAACATAATTCTTTGAGAAAATCCAGATGAATCATCTCAGAAAAATTTTTTTAATGTTTACTAATTTTAAATATAAGTAGATAATGGCATTCCTGCTGCTCTTGGTGTTCTCAGACAAACTGATTTCTTTGAGTCCAGTATTGTGATTAACAATAACAAAAACACATGGAAAATTATTCTTGATCCCAAAATACATCTTGAGTATGAAACCTGGCCACAACTATGCTTGTTCTGCTGGTCTTGGGCAGTTGCCAAGATCTATCTATTAATGAAGTTGTGAAATTCAGTTTTTTTCATAGCTTCTGTTCTATTTCAGAAATAATTTATTTTTATATATTTCAAATTTTTGCATGTGTATATATGTGCTGTATATGACTGTATATGTGTATATAGTCATGTGTGCATGTGTGGGTATGGCCTGTGGGCATATGTATGAAAATTTTTGTGAGACCAAATGTTCTCTTCCTTAATTGATCTTCACTTTATATATTCAGGCAAGGTTTCTCACTTAAAGCCAGAGATTACTTATTCAATTAGTGTAGCTAGCTCACTTCCCTTGAAAATCCTGTTTCTCTGACTCTTGATTACTGGGATTACATGCCAGCTGCTATACCTGCCAGCATTTGCTTTAGTGCCAGAAATCTGAAGTCTGTTTTCCACAGCTTGTGTCTGTGTGTGTGTGTGTGTGTGTGTGTGTGTGTGTGTGTGTGTTTGATGTTTGCTCATGGAGGCCAGAGGTAAGCATCAGATATCTTCCCCAGTTGCTTTCCATGTTATTTTGAGAAGGGTCTCCAACTGAGTGTAGAGCTCATGGATTTGGCTAGACTGGCCAGTGAGCCTCAGAGCTCCACTTGCCTCTCATCTCTGGAGTAAGAACTTGGCACCATGGCATGGCCTGGTTATCCTATAGAACCTGGGAAACAAACTCATGTCCTAATGATTGCATGGAAAACACTTTATTGCTTAAGCCAGTTCTTCAGTCTATGAAAAATCACTCATTTCCATGAGTCCATATTTAAGACCTTCACAAAGTGACAGGACTCATGCTGAATGAAGAAGAAAGGGGACAGGAAGGCTGAGGTGTTGATTGTACAAGAAAATGCAGTAATTGATCACTGTGATGAGGTTGAATTTTTGTATATTCCTGGAAATTCACATCTGAGAAGACATCATGCAATAGAAAAAATTTCAGTTAAATAAAACAGTAGTGTACTTGTTTGATACCAATAGTGTTATGTGATAACAATCCCGTCGCTTATGGAAAATGGTTGCACGGGCACTGTTCTCTGGGCTGAACTCGTTTAATAGTGAACACAGAGTAAGTACACACTGCCTCTGCCTTCATAAGTGCTCTACAGCATCATCACATCTCCGTCTGGCAGCTCTCTTCAGATGGATGTTGCTGTTACAGATTTGGCCTGCATTTCCCTGTGTTACTTTCTCAATTGTATTTGACAGCTGGCTCTCTGGGACAAGTCTGGGCAGCCATCAAGTGAAAGCAGACATCTCTTTCTATGATAACTAAATCTAAACAGAGACAAAAACAAACCCTTCGGTATCCTGATGGATTAATGCTTCTTGAAGATAGTTTCTTTAATAATTGATTATTTGCTGCAGCTTGACCATATGTGCTGGGGACAGCATGTCTGTTGCCATAACAAGCTAATTGAGCAATTCAGTTGACACTGCTGCTGGTTCTTGCAGTGTAGTGAACTTCAGGCATGACCGGCAAGCTCAAGTGTCCACTCAGCACAATACAACTGGGAGTTTTGAGACTTTTCCAATTCCTTTCACCTGTGACCCACTTTATGGATTTTAGACATGTGTCAATTTGATCCCAGAAGGGACAGCTCACTTCATACCTCGTCCCACAGGCTAAGGGAGTAGGCCATCCATTATCCTCTCCCTCTTATTCTTAGGTTAATGACTACATTAAATATTAAGCGGGTTTCCGTCTCTAGAGTGCCCATGTAAGTGATTTTACATTAGCTCATCCACTTTTGGCACCGTCTTCTCTTTGATTTCTGATAAAGCATGTTGCTTCTGTGTAACATAACTCAGAGGAAATCATGATTGATTTGACAACCATTAATGTGATGCTTAATATTAACCTTCATCTTTAGATATGGAGAAAGAGGGTAAAGAATGAGGGAAGGAAAAGGAAGAGGCATAGAGAAATGTGCCTTTGCTTTTTTTTATGGCGAAGGCACCAAATAATCCCATTAGTGTCCGCAAATGTAAAGCCTTCCCTTTACCTCCCCTCTCCCACCTTTCTTCTTTGAGCTTTTCTAAGCTGTCTGATTGTTCAGGCATTGCTTTAACTCTTTCCTACTGCCACTTCACAGAGATCCACAGGGAAGAAAACATTTGAGAACAAAAACTATATATATATTGAGAATAAAGTCTATGAGAGTTTGCGCTGCTATTTCAAAAGGTGTGTGTTTCATTGTCAGCCAGCATTATATAGCACATTTATGGAGAAGAGGAGATGTAGTGGATGCTTCAAGCACAACAGAATTATGCTGTTATCTCTACACATGGAGGTTATTAATGGAGTAGACAGGCGAACTTCTGCTAAAAGTAAAAGCTGGGATTAGGGTAGCAGAGGCTTGAAGTGGCCCAGGGTAGGGTCACTAACAGCAGTGATCTGCACAGCTTCAGCCAGTGAAAGGATAGTGTTTCCATGGCTTTTCCTTCCAAAGTTCATCCTCTGCACCCCAGTCCCAGAACTGGGGACCAAACTGAGTACCTTGCACACGCCAGATCAGTACCCTAGAATCAAGCTGCACCCAAAAGTCCAAAATGCATCTTAAAAGAAAATCAGCCTACTAATAGCAGAGGAACTATCATCCAATTTATGCCCAGCCCCTTGTTCTTGTTTCCTGTTATACAGATATAACTGATACATTAGGGATGGAAATAGCTGCCCTCAGGCCCAAGGGTAGTACAACTATGTACAATCTAGTGAAAGGAAAAAATGGGGATGCTTATTTTCTTAAGAGTTTTTGAAATCATTATGTTTAACATAGAACACAGGTCACATTTTCTCCTTCAGTGACTTTTAGTGATGAAACCTTTTAGCATACACATAATTTAAGTGAACTTCATAAAAAGTATAATGGTGTGGTACTTTTATTATCCCGATTCTGGAGACAAACTAACTTAGAGAGAGGCTGGATAAATTGGGATTATGTGTATATGATTTTCATTGTTTCATCTTAGCTGGTCCTGCTCAGTGTTAGACAGGTTTCTAGGCTTTAGAGCTATAAAGATGACAAACGAGTGTATCAACAAAGATAACAAGTTACTTCTCACTTAATATAGAGCTTACGGATATGTGAGCAGGTGATGATTACCCATGTCAGCACTGCAGGAAACTGGAAATGTTTCCTGTTTGGGTTGGAAAGTGCCCCATAAATGAGAATTCTGTAAGAGAACTAACTCATATGTGGTATTTGCACTGCAGAGGTGTATGCAGGTCCAACGTAAGAAGAGATAATAAAGAAAAGAGAAACGAGAGGAATCATTGTGTGCAGCACAGAAGTGTGGCAGTGCTGGGTATGGGGGTCATGAAAGAAAACAATATCCACTGGTCTTGGCAGGAGACTAAGTAGGTAAGACACCTTGCTTTTCAGGTACAGAGGTCTGAGTTCGAATCTCTCAGTTCACATGAATAAAACTAAAAACAAAACCCAACCCAAAGGACAACAATAACTTAAAAACAAAATAAACAAACAAACAGAACTCCACATGAGGCTTCCTGACCAGTAACTCTGGTGGTGTGTGAAGGACAAAAGATGAATTTCTGGGGTTTGTTGGTCACTAGCATAGTTCTAGAACCAGCAAGAGACCCCCATCTTTAAAGACTAGGATGGAAAACTATGCAGCAAGATAGTCACAGTTTTTTCTCTAGCCTCTACATGTGTGCACCCATACCATACACACATATGCTGTACATATAGTCAAAGACACTAAAAAAAAAAAAAAAAAAAAAAAAAAACAGTATCTAGGCTAAGAAAGGTCTTGTAAGATTGAATAAGGGGCCTCTAATGTTCCTGCAAGGGGCTGGAGACTCCTTGGAGAGTAAGAGTGCTGCCGCTTCTCTAGACAGCCTGAGTTTATTTCCTAGTAACCATGTTGGGCACTTCAAAACTGCCTATACCTCAGCGCCGGGATATCTGATACCCTCTTTTAGCCTTGGTAGCACATTCACAGAAATCATAAAAAAATTAAATAAAAATAAATCTTTAGTATCCTGCAAAATCCAGTGGTTTGTATCTGCAGGCTCACCATTCCAGAGACAGGAGCAAAAGACATGATGCCCAGGAGTTCAAGTCTAGCCTGGGCTAAAGTGGCTGAAACCCTCTCCGAAAAATGAAGAAGTGTCAGCCATTAACATGTCTTTCGAGGTATCTGCTCCTTAGATTCCACGTTCACATCTTCTGCCAGTTATCTAATTGCATTTTCTGATACTTTGCATGCATTGCATACTATCAGCGACAAGGAAGAGGATCATTCTCTGGGGGCACTTCCTTGTAGCTGCTTTGTGAGTTCTGAATGGGAAAATGAAGAGCCCAGTCCAACTGGCACTTAAGAGGCTCTGCTGACCTGGATTTTGAGCAGGTCTTGAGCTGAGGCAGCCCTCATTGAGTCAATTGCTGCCTGTGATCTACTACAAAGGTGTTACAGTGTCAGGTACAGCCTGGCTCGTCCCCAAATGATTTTCCATAGTTGCTAATTTCTGACTGCACATACAGACCTTACAGACAAAACAGGAACCTTCTCTGTGATTGAAATGCATGGTTAGAACTTTAGACTGAAGATGTTATGACATTTGCTGTTAGAATATGCATATCAGCAAAGAAAATTGAATTTTCCAGTCACAGATTCTGTTTTAGGCTCACTATTGGTAGAGGAACTGTGATCAATGTGGCCCTGTCTTTGGATATCTTTGAGACTTCTGTGCTTTTTAACATCCTGTGGGAACTTGTTGGAGAAAAAGAACTAAAATCTATCAAATAGATTATTTATCAAAAATAATACAACAGAAGCATAGGAGAGCTGACAATCATCAGAAAGGCTTCTGTTGGTGCTCTCTACCCTAGTTGCCGTGATGCTTCCTTCTAATTCATTGTACTGTTCTTAGTTACCAAGGAATGAAAGGATTACAGCCTGAGAAATAAAAACTGAGCACTCATTAAAGAGCTCAACTCACTGAAGTGAGCCAAAAGCATCAAGCTTAAACATTAACAACAGGCCTCTCTCTCTTTCTCTGTCTCTCTGTCTCTCTGTCTCTCTGTCTCTGTCTCTGTCTCTCTCTCTCACACACACACACATGCACGCACACACACACTCACAAATCTTTAAGTAGTTCTGTAGATGAAGTGAGGATGTGAGTAGTGATTGACCAAACTTATATTTCTTTAGCGTATTGGCAGAGTCAATATAGTCTTAGCAGTATTGCCATCCCATTTTAGGATAAAGAGTATATAGTAGTTAATGCCTTTTCAAAGGAACAAATTCTATAAAACAAATCATTGATTATTTTGAGAACATGGTCTTGAGTTGACAAGAGACAGAAACTGTTATTGAGCCATAGTTGTTTCATGGATAGCTCACTACAACCACATTCAGTGTATTCTAACACTGATATTTTATAAGGTGGTAAGTGTGCAAACAGAGACAATGTAGCACATGCCATGTTGGATTGTTTAATGGTTGTTTCGAGAGACAGTGATGTGGAGTACCTTTTGAGCATCTTGTATTAATTGGCTTCTCCGTTGCTATGATCAACATCATAACCAAAAGCATCTTGCAGATGAAAGGGTTTATTTTATATTTCAAGCCCCTGTAGGGGTTTGGGGGCATCCAAAAGATCAGGAAAGGAAACTGGAGGAACTGATGTAGAGGCCATGCGGGAATGTTGCTTACTGACTCGCTCTCTAAAACTTGCTCAGTTTGCTGTCTTGTATACCCAGGACCACCTGCCCTGTGATTGCATCCCTCACAGTGGCTGAGCCCTTCCACACTGTCATTAATCAGGAAAATTCTCCACATAGTTTCATAGAGGATAATGTGACTGAGGTGTGTTCTTGATTGAAGTTACCTGTTTCCAGATGGCCATAGCTTGTATCAGATTGACAAAAACCCAAGGAGCAGATCTCTGTGTCTGGCACAGAGGTTATCAGGGGAAAATTAGTTCATTTTATAAGCACTTACTTACTATGCCATGTATAAAAGAGTAGTCAATGAACTCTCACACCTGTTCTTATGATCATTATGGCAAAGCCTACAAGTAGTAGGCTGTTAAAAGCAGTGTTCTCTTTCTTTCTGAACTCAAGAGAGAATTCTGAAAGAGGTTTAAGTCACCTTTGAATTATTAATCCATATCTGAAATTATATTTATTTTGTTGACCTTACTGTAAGCATTAAATTTCCAATCACTTCCACTCTTTGTTTTCTGGAGAATAATGGTATCATAAGTCTAATATAGATGATCCTCCTATTCATGAATGAGACTGGGCAATTTAAAAATATTTTGTGAGGAATTTTTGGAATACTGTTTCTGCCAATTTATTTGTGCCTATGGACATTTTGTCTCAAAATTAATTCATATCTAATGAAAGGAAAGAAAAGAAATGGGTTTGGCAGGTACAAAATAAAACTTTAATGTGATATTATCTCATTACTGATAATTTTTCTTATTAGTTCAATATAAAATTAAGGTTAAAATGTTCAAATATATATTTAACTAAAATTGGGCAAATGTGCTTAGCAATTAAGTATAAGAATCTAAAAGTTCCATCATAAAAACTTTATTTTGAATTTGAAAGAATTTAAATGGTATCTTAAAACCATACATCAACTTAGAATTTCCTTTGTAGTCTCATTTTAAAACTTAATTCAGGCAATAACATAGGAAAATATTTTGTGTATTGCTGTTCAAAGGTAGAACGTTCCTATTTTTTCTTCTCACCATAAGCAATGAATCACAAGTCACCACTTCTCTACCTAATGCTTTCTAGCTAAATCACCCTGAAAAAGCCAAAAGGGAGCAATACTCAAAGGATGACTGAAAAGAGGCAAGTATATCTGAGTCAAATGTGCTTTATAAAATGATTCAGAGAACATGTCTTTTGTAAATTCTTGAATGTCATTTTGAATACATTTTGTCTCCTCACTGTTCACTAGTCTTATCCCTGTACTGCTGTAAATGACTAGTAATTACTATTGGCATGCCTGCCCTTATAGCTTACCATTTTCTCTCTGATACACTGGATATAGAAAGCAAATGGGCCAGAATGATCCAATGTAATGGTTGAAAAAATACACTTTAGGAAGTGCAGATCCATGACATGGTCAAGGGTGATCACACACTCTATTTTGTATTTACTAGGAACTATGGCTGCAGACTGGCTGGTACCTCTCTAAGCTCTCCTCTAGTAAAATGATGATGGCATTCTTTTTTCAAAGCTGTGAAAACCCATTGTGAATAAAGCAAACTTTAATTAATAATCTGTATACAAGCCATAACAGCATCAACTTAACATGGGACTGGTTACCCTTGTAGTTTGACTGCACAGTGAAATATAGGCTGGGCAGAATACAACTAACTTCTCCAGAAGTTTCCATTTATTTATTTTTGCACCATTTTTTTTCAAACGAATTTACTCTTCATAAGCAATAATATAGGACTCTTTCTTTTTTCCTCTTCATCCTTTGCAAATGGCTATAGAATTGGAGAGGTAGTGAACATTAACGACCTGTCATCACAGTTTAACACTCCTCAAAGGATGATAGAAAGTGACAGAAGGAAAACTTGCCCCCCTTAAGTGTGCAGAGGTGCTGGGCATTGGCTCCTCTCATCATGTCAGAGTATAACCACACCAGACAAGGAAAACAGGCAAAAATGTTATTGGTGACTGTTACAATGGGAGGTCAAAACTGTTCTCAGTGGGGATATTTGAGGTCAACTCTACTGAAGACACATTTTCAGCACTGAAGAAAGATTAATAAAGACCTTTAGAGGAGGCAGGGAGGTGTGCTAGGTAGAGCTTAGTGCTGTTAGCTTCCAACACCCCAGAGTCTCAGAGATGAGGGAACTATCTTGCTCAGTGGTTACTTTTCAAAGCAAGTGACTCACAGGTCCTAGAGAAACATTCTTATAATGTGAAAATGGTATGATTTAATGAAATATTTTATCTTAAAGAAAACAAATTACCATTGTAAATTTTCTCTAAAAGGGAGGTAAGGAGATCCAGTTAGAAAGAAGTCTGCTGGAATTTAAGTCAGCTGAGGTGAAATATTAACTCTACCTTGAATAGTTAATGAAGACAGATATTTAAGAAGGTTGCTGTAACATAAAGAAACATTCTTTTTCTCTCCCTGGAGCTTATTTGATTCCAGATATAATGATTTATGTTTTATGTTTTAGATTTGTACATAATACATACATGTATGAATATATGTTACGTACACATATATGTTGTATGAAGAGAAATATGTGCCCTTCTCTATTATCCAGTCAAGCTAAGTTATGTCTGGAATCTACACACATAGATGCATGTATAATATGTTGTATAGATGGGATACACATAGAAACATATACCACTATCTAGTTCTGCCTTCATTTGTTCAGAGGGGAGCATGCCTGAAGATAGCCATCTTTCTTAGAAAGAAGCTTTTTGTCCTATTGAGACAGTATCTTGTATGTTAATAGAATGCTAATTTTATCAATAAGTTGTTTTAAAACCTAAAGACTTTAATTTCTCTCGTTTCATTATGATTACAACAGTTCAAAAAAAGACTATGATCATTAACATCTTATTCACAGTAACATATTTAACACTCATATTTTATTGATCAGAATACTTAATTGTAAAGGAAGATGTTATGGCATTAGACATTTTAAATTTTATTAATCAGATAACAAAACATAGGCTTAGTAATATACTTAAGAAGAAAAGAGGACAAGCTGCTGTGTGAGCAGAAGGAGAAGGAACAGTGAATACTGTTTGTTTGAAGACAAAGGCACCATGAGAATAGAGCACTGGGCAGGTTTAAGTATTGGTGGCCTGTAGGAAGCCGTTGGCGCCAATAGATGGCGCCAGCTTCCCGCCCATTGTTCAGCCTACAATAACCTTTCCCCTCAGTGCTTAACACCACGTCATAGCCACTAATGAGCTACTGGAGGATGCACCAATCAGGTAGCAACACAAGTCTCTTAGGCATATATAAGCAGTGCATTTCTCTCCCACGTGGGAGATCACACGTGAGGAGAGAGAGACCCGGTAAGGGGAGATGGCAGGGAGATCGCACGTGAGGGAAGAAGACCCGAGGGGAGGTCGCACGTGAGGGAAGAAGACCCGAGGGGAGGTCGCACGTGAGAGATCGCCTATACAGAAGACCCCGGTGGGGAGATGCCCTGACCAAGAGAGATCGTCTGCTCAGGGAGTCTCTTGTTCAGGGAGAACCCCTGCTCAGAGTGCTGTACAATAAAGGTTGTTCACAGAAGAATCTTGTTGTTGCACGCCTATTCCTGCCAGCGGGACGTGGGGCGCGCGAAAGTTGCCTATGCAATGTGGCCTTATGGAAGTAAAGTAAAGGCGTCACCGTCACTGAAAGTGTGAACTGATGTATAAAGATGACTGGTAGTAGGATCTGGGATCACTTAATAGACAGGCTTCAAGCACATCTCTAAGGTGTTATGGATACTGGGTTATGTTCTGGGCATGCCTGTGAGACATTCTGCTTCAGCGATGCAGAGACCCAGCCTGAAGAGGCCATCACTATCCTCTTGGCCACTGAGCCTCACTCTCTGCTTTCTGACCACAGGACCCCTGTGATTAATTGCTTCAGGTTTCTGCTACCAAGACTTCTCCACGGTGATGAGCTGACTAAGGCAAAAAGTCCTTTCTTTCTTAGTTCGCTCTTGTCAGGGCATCTTCATTGCAGTGCATGACCGTGGCAAGAGATCCCATGGCTCAAAGAGTTCAGTAGAAAGAGAGACAGGTGACTTGTGCTCAGGTTTATGGGTAGAAATGGGCAGGAAGCAGGTGGAACCGGAGATTTATTTCCACTTAAAGAATTCTGACTGGTGGTTGCTATTGTCACTACTTACCCTCTGCTGAGTTCAATAAAGTGCATTAATTTACAAAATATCTTTCACAAATTAGAGGACAGGAAAAATTCTCTAAAGAGGCTGTGTTATACATAACAACAGTCACCTATGTTACATTCCTATAACTCTAGCTGACATTAAAATAATTGCCTTTTCTGTCTTTAGAGGCACTGCTGTATATCACTTTCACTGTAAAAATTACATGATTATTGGTCTCTTATGTATCTGAAGATGCAGTCTCATTTGATATGCTGCTTCTTCTAAAGCATTTCTATACACAGATGTCATAACCCAAAAAAATTTTCAAAATCATCATCACGGTAGTGCTTGTCATGATTCTAACATGAGGAACCAGTACACTTATTCGACAGAGAAGCTTTGGGCACTGGCCAAATATCTAAACAATTGTTTTAGGAGAAAACAAGGGGACTTTGCTCAATTTCGGCATTTTTTCAAGTGTGTGGTTAAACAGAATTTTATTTTATTGCTGCTGTTTTGGCTAAACATACTTCAAGGGCAGGCAGAATATCAGTGGATTCATCAGTATGCTGTTAAAATTTTTTCTATTAGTCTGTCTGATAACCAAGCTGACTTATAGTCCAGCCATAGATCACTTGTAGCATATCATTTCTACTTCTCAAGAAAAACTGAAATTATACAAAATTTGAATTACCTTCAATGTGTTATTATATATATATATATACAAGGATGGGACACAGGGGAGTTAGTTCATAGTCAGGAAAAGTGCATCCCATACAGAGGGACCCAAATTATCTGGCACCAGTCTCTTAAGTTCAAAGACCCTGAGGATCTGCAACAGTTGCATGTACATCATCTTAAGAAAGGTCAATAGGTTTGCTATAAGCTGGGTTACATTAAGAAAATAATCTTTTTGTGAATTGTCTCAATTTGAAAATATCTATATGAACCAATATTATCAAATATTTTCTTAAACCTTACATATGAAAAAATACTGTGCATTTCTGCCACCTTCTCAGTGGCTTGGTAATTTCAGGTAATGTTTAGCTGGTCAGTGGTTGCAACTTACATTGTATCTTCTGCTATGATGTCCTTGACCTTGCGATGATGTCAAGGATCCTTGCTCTCCACCCATCTTACATTAAAGCCTCTGATTTTTCTATAATTCATGTCAGGTGTTGATTCCATTTTAAAACTTCTTGAAATGGTCTAGTATACACATTCCATGGACTTTGTAGCAAGAATTAGTCTGCATTCCACATGTACACAAATTAGCTCTATTCAACATGAATTGACTTAGAAAGTCTGGAATTTAGAATCTTTTAACACCAAGTCTCTAAAGGGAAATAATTATAATAACAAGATTAATGGATTTAAAAAATATTTAAAATCATACATATAATGCATGCAAGCATATTTGCGTTTATAAGGCATGTGCATTTGAAGCTCATGGGACAAGCTTGATTATTGTTCCTTGTTTCTCAGTTTGCTTAAGACAAAGCATCTTTGCTGTTTCACTTCTGCTTATGCCAGGGCAGCCTTTTCTGTTTATGGTATTGATCTGGGATTATTCACATATTCACATATACTACCACAGATTTGTGGGTTTTAACTCAGCTCTTCAATTTATACATCAAATGTATTAGTCAATGACCCAACTCAACCCAAACATTTGTTTTCAACTGAATGGTAAGAGCATCCTGAAATATGCCTATTAGTAATTACCATATATTTCTGGATAATTGAAAATCATTAGTTGGATCTTACAAAATACCAAAAAGGAAACTCTAAAAGAAATATGTAATTTTAAAAATATATACCATATATCAAAGTTAAATCAATTATTATTTTAAATAATAAATTTTATTATACCAAAGTAGTCAAGGTTTTGATTTTCTCTTATGAAAATATTATTTCACATTAAAAATACTAGGCATGTTTTTGGATATAGATGACATGGGAAGGATAGATTGTGAATGATGTACCATCTATAATAAATGTGTTTTTTAACCTTAATTTCGCTGGTTAATAAATTATATACATACAGAAATCAAAGAATAGTTAAATAACAACATTATCAGACACACAGATACATAAATCATGTGGTACAGTTTTGTTCCTTTAATTTTTTAGTGAGAAATGTTCTATGATGCCTTAGATAAGTTGGACTTTTTGCAATACTAAACTGGAAAATATAAAAGAAATGCATAATTTTAATATATACAACCTATCAAATTTACATCAATATCAGATAAGCAATTCAAACAGACCTATCATTCCTAGTGAAATTAAGTCATTAAAAGTTTTCTAAAAAGAAAAAGGCCGAAAACCAGATAGTTTTAGCCTAAAAACAATGCCAACATTCCTCAAATTACTTCACAAACAAGAAACAGAAGGAATATTGTTCAATTCACTTTATGAGGTCACATTCAACCTGAAACTTAAATCACATAAAGACACCAACAATGAATAAAAATTGCGGATAAGTTTAACCCTATGAACAAGCATGCAAAAATCAATAATACAATACTTTCCAAGTGACTATAAAAATATAATAAAAAGACCATCCACCATGATCAAGTAAGCATCATCTAAAAGATGGTTCAACATACTTATATCAAGAAATACAATCCACGGTTTCCACCCGGCGTCTTTAAAGAACAAAACAGGGCTCAGCCCATCTGCCACCTGGACCAACAGTTACAGCCTGGTGAGAAGGAGATCTGAGCAGCCAGGGAGAAGAGAGATCTCTGCTGAGTGCGCACGGAAAGCATGTCCCTGCCCTGCCTGATCCAGAGACCAGGAACCCAGCATTGGGACCTCTGTTCCCACCCGGCTGCTTTGGGACACAGAACAGGACTCTGACAGTGGTGATCCAGGGACAGAGACCAGGTACAAGGGAAAGGCAAGAACATATCACTCAAAACAAGATGGCAAGAGGAAAGCAAAAGAGCATATCCCAATAAAACCAAGACAACCTGGCAACACCAGTACCCACCTCTCCCATCACAGCAAACATTGGAATGCCAAACACTCCAGAAAAAGAAGACGTAGACCTAAAATCATACCTCAAGACGATGATAGAGATCCTTAAAAAAGAACAGGAGGAAAAGCAAAAAGAATCAGAAACTTTTAAAGAGGAAACAAGAAAATCACTCAAAGAACTCAAAAAACTAGAGGAAAACAGAACCAAAGAGATGAAGGAATAAAAGAAGGAATTTAAAACGGAAATTGACTCAATAAAGAAAACACTAAAAGAGATAACCCTAGAGGTAGAACACCTAAAAAAGAAATCAGGAGTCACAGAAGCAAGCGTTTCCAATAGACTACAAGAGATGGAAGAGAGAATCTCAGGGGCCGAAGACAACATTGAAAACATAGACAAAACAGCCAGAGAAGATGCAAAAAACAAAAAGCTCCTAACCAAAAATGTCCAGGAGATCCAGGACACAATGAGAAGAACAAACCTGAGGATAATAGAAATAGAAGAGGGAGAAGAATATCAAGTAAGAGGCACAGTAAATATCTTCAACAAAATTGTAGAAGAAAACTTCCCTACCCTTAAGAATGAGATGACCACGAGCATGAAAGAAGCCTTCAGAACTCCAAGTAGGTTGGACCAGAAAAGAAATTCCTCCTGACACATAATAGTCAAAACAGCAAGTGCCCAAAGCAATGAAAGAATACTAAAAGCTGTAAGGGAAAAAGGTCAGATAACATATAAAGGCAGACCAATAAGAATCACACCCGATTTCTCAACAGAGACTATGAAAGCCAGAAGAGCCTGGACAGACATTATGCAGATCCTAAGAGAGCACAAGTGTCAGCCCAAGTTGCTATACCCAGCAAAACTATCAATCACCATAGATGGAGAGATGAAGATATTTCAAGACAAATCAAAATTTACACAATATCTGACCACAAACCCAGCACTAAAACGAATTATAGGTGGAAAAACCAGTACAATGAGGGGAACTACATCCTAGTAAAAACAAGAAAACTCCTAATCAAGAAAAACAAAAAAAGAAAAAGACATAGACACAACTCAACCTACAAAAGCAATAATAGCAGGAAACAGAAACCACTATTCCTTGATATCTATTAACATAAATGGTCTCAACTCCCAAATAAAGAGACATAGGCTATCAGACTGGATACATAAACAAAATCCAGCCTTTTGCTGCATACAGGAAACTCATCTCAGAGACAAAGACAGACACTATCTCAGAGTAAAAGAGTGGGAAAAAAACTTCCAAGCAAACAGCCCCAAGAAGCAAGCTGGAGTGGCTATTCTAATATCAAATAAAGTAAATTTCCAACCAAAAGTTACCAAAAAAGATAAAGAAGGACACTTTTTATTCATTACAGGGGAAATCTGTCAAGAGGAACTCTCAATCCTTAATATATGTGCTGCAAATCCAAAAGCACGCACATTCATAAAAGAAACCCAACTAAAGCTCAAAAAAATACATTTTACCCTACACAATAATAGTGGGAGACTTTAATACCCCACTCTCACCAATGTACAGATAATAGAAACAAAAACTGAACAAGGACACTGTAAAACTAGCAGAGACTATGAACCAACTGGAATTAATAGATATCTACAGAACTTATCATCCTAAAGTAAAAGAATACAACTTCTTCTCAGCACCCCATGGCACTTTCTCGAAAATTGACCACATAATTGGACACAGAATGAGCCTCAATCGATATAAGAAGATTGAAATACTCCCATGCATCCTCTCAGATCACCATGGTCTAAGGCTGGACTTTAACAACAACAAAGACAACAAACAGCCCACATACACATGGACACTAAACAACTCTCTGTTAAATAATAGCAGGGTCAAAGAAGAAATAAAGAAAGAAATTAAGGATTTTTTAGAATTCAATGAAAAAGAAAACACAACATACCCAAACCTATGAGATGCAATGAAAGCAGTACTGAGAGGAAAACTCATAGCCCTAAGTGCTTCCAAAAAGAAACTGTAGAGAGCATACATCAATAAATTGACAGCACAGCTAAAAGCTCTAGAACAAAAGGAAGCAGATACACCCAAGAGGAGTATACGGCAAGAAATAATCAAAATTAGGGCAGAAATAGACCAAATAGAAACAAAAAGAACCATTGAAAGAATCAACAAAACCAAGACCTGGTTCTTTGAGAAAATCAAGAAGATTGATAAACCCCTAGCCAGACTAACTAGAGGGCAAAGAGAGAGTATACAAATTAACAAAATCAGAAAGGAAAGTGGAGACATAACAACTGAAACTGAGGAAGTTCAAGAAATCATCAGATCCTACTACAAAAGCCTGTATTACACAAAGTTGAAAAATCTGGAGGAAATGGATGAATTCATAGACAGATACAAGAACCTAAAGTTAAACCAGGACCAGGTAAACCATCAAAATAATCCCATAACACCTAAAGAAATAGAAGAATTTATCAAAAGCCTCCCAACCAAACAAAGCCCAGGTCCAGATGGGTTCAGTGCAGAATTTTATCAGACATTTATTGTGGACATAACACCAATACTCTCCAAACTATTCCACAAGATAGAATCAGATGAAATACTCCCCAACTCATTTTTTTATGGCTACAATTACCCTCGTTCCTAAACTACAAAAAGACCCTACAAGGAAAGAAAACTTCAGACCATTCTCACTTATGAACATTGATGCAAAAATACTCAACTAAATCCTTGCAAACTGATCCTAGAACACATCAAAATGATCATTCCCCATGACCAAGTAGGCTTCATCTCTGGGATGCAGGGATGGTTTAATATAAGGAAATTCATCAATGTGATCCACCATATAAACAAACTCAAAGAACAAAATCACATGGTCATCTCAGTAGATGCTGAGAAAGCATTCGACAAAATCCAACACCCCTTCATGTTAAAAGTCCTGGAAAGAACAGGAATCCAAGGCCCATACTTAAACATAATAAAATCAATATACAGTAAACCAACAGCCAACATCAAACATAATGGTGGGAAACTTTAAGCAATTCTACTAAAATCAGGGACTCGACAAGGCTGCACACTCTCCCCCTACCTATTCAACATAGTAGTGGAAGTCCTGGCTGGAGCAATTAGACCTCAAAAGGAGATCAAGGGGATACAAATCAGAAAGGAAGAAGTAAAAACATCACTCTTTGCAGATGACCTGATAGTGTACTTAAGTGACCCCAAAATCCACCAGAGAACTCCTACAGCTGATAAACAAGTTCAGCAAAGTGGCTGGATACAAAATTAACTCAAACAAATCAGTAGCCTTCCTATATTCAAAGGACAAACATGTGGAGAAAGAAATTAGGGAAAAGATACCCTTCACAATCATCACAAAAGCTATGCAATACCTTGGTGTGACTTTAACTAATCAAGTGAATACCTGTGTGACAAGAACTTCAAACCTCTAAAGAAGGAAATCTAGGAAGATCTCAGAAAATGGTAAGTTCTCCCATGCTCATGGATTGGAAGGATCAACATTTTAAAAATGGCCATCCTACCAAAAGCAATCTACAGATTCAATGCAATCCCCATCAAAATTCCAACCCAGTTCTTCATGGAATTGGAAAGATCAATGTGCAGTTTTATGTGGAATAACAAAAAACCTAGAACAGTGAAATCCATCCTCAACAACAAGAAAACATCTGTGGAATCACTATCCCTGACCTCAAGCTATATTACAAGGCAATTGTGCTGAAAACTGCCTGGTACTGTTATAGAAATAGGCACGTGGATCAATGGAATAGAATAGAAGATCAAGAAATGAGCCCTCATTTATATGGTCACCTGATTTTTGACATAGTTGCTGTAAACATTCAATGGAAAAAGGATAGTCTATTCAACAAATGGTGCTGGTCCAACTGGCATTCAGCATGCAAAAGAATGAAAATAGACCCTTTCTTATCTCCTTGTACAAAGCTCAATCAACTGTAAGTATATCAAAGATCTCCACATTAAACCAGATACACTAAAACTCTTAGGTGAGAAAGTAGGGAAAACCTTAGAACACATAGGCACAGGAGAAAATTTTCTGAACAAAACACCAATGGCTCAAGCTCTAAGGTCAAAGATTAACAAATGGGATTTAATGAGATTGCAAAGTTTCTGTAAGGCTAATGACATTGTCAAGAAAAGAAAACAGCAGCCAACAGAATGGGAAAAGATCTTTACCAACTCCCCATCAGATAGAGGCCTAATATTCAAGGTATATAACGAACTCAAAAAGCTAGACACCAGAGAATCAAACAGCCGTATTCAAAAATGGGATACAAAGCTAAACAAAATGTTCTTAATTGAGGAATATCGAATGGTTGAGAAACATCTAAGGAAGTGCTCGACATCCTTAACCATCAGGGAAATGCAAATCAAAACAACCCTGAGATTCCACCTCACACCAGTCAGATTGGCCAAGATCCAAAACTCAGATGACAACAGATGCTGGCAAGGTTGCGGAGAAAGAGGAACACTTCTCCACTGTTGGTGGGGTTGTAAACTGATACAACCACTCTGGAAATCAGTCTGTTGATACCTCAGAAAATTGGACATAGTACTACCCGAAGATCAAGCTATTGCACTTCTGGGCATATACCCCAGAGACACTTCAATACACAACAAAGATATATGCACCACAATGTTCATAGCAGCTCTATTTATAATAGCCAGAAGCTGGAAAGAACCCAGATGCCCTTCAGAAGATGACTGGATACAAAAATTGTGGTACATTTACACAATGGAATACTACTCAGCCACCAGAAACAATGACTTAACCAAATTCTTAAGAATATGGTTGCATCTAGAGAAGATCATCCTGAGTGAGATAACCCAGTCACAAAAGAACAGACATAATATGCAGTCACTGATAGTGGGATGCTAACCCCAGAGGCTCTGACTGCCCCAGAATCAGCTCACATACTGTGTGAAGTTCCAGAAAAATAGAAAACAAAACAAAACAAAACAAAAGTCATGCTCAATCCTTACACACCAAGAAAACGTTGACTAAATATGGGCTACATCCTGTTTTACATGTACATTTTTCTCATCGTAACTAGTAAGACCTTAATGCAGAGTATCAAACCTTAAAAAAAAGAAAAGAAAAAAAAAAAAGCCAAGCTCTGACACAATTGAATTTGTATATATTTATGAAAAAAAGTTTAAAATTTTTTCTTTTATCTTTGTTTTTTAAAATATAGTTTAAATTAAACCTGTATTCTCTAAAAAAAAAAGGAAAAAATACAATCTATAATATAAAAAGAATGAAAGATAAAGCTACATGATTATATTATGAGATGCAGAGAAGGTCATTGACAAAATTCAACACCATTCATATATTAGCACTTGGAAAAGTTGGGATACAACGAATGCATCTCAATATAATAAAGGTGAATTAAAACAAGCCAACATCCAACATCAACCTAAATGGAGAGCAATTCAACTAAAATCAGGAACAAGAAGAGGTGCTCTACTCTCTTTTTATCAACTAAATCTAGTACTTGAAGTCTTAGCTAGAGTGATAAGACAACTGAAAGAGACCAATTAAGTTAAAAATAAAAGGGAAGATGATAAGCATCTTTATTTGCAGGTGACATGACAACATTCATAAGTGACCCTAAAATTTTTTAAGCAAAATACCAGGATATACAACACACAAAAAATCATTACCCCTTCTATATACATGTGACAGATGGATTGAGAAAGGAATCAAAGAAACAATATATTTTATAATAGCTTCATAAACTATATAACACTAACTAAACAAATGACTTACATAGCATAAAACTTTCTTATATTGAAGAAAATATAAAATGTGTGAAAAATTTTCTATGTTCATGAACTAATAGTGAATGTGACCATCCAACAAAATGCCACATACAAATTCAATTTAATCCCTTCGAAATTCCAACAATATTCTTCATAGATATTGGAGGAAAATTTTC